>NW_024087689.1:0-12581 GCF_009730915.1 Dioscorea cayenensis subsp. rotundata
TACCAAAATGGTACCTCGAAAGGGGTGCTCTTTATGATGCTACGAGGCTGGTATGCGAAAGTGCAATGACGGGCTCGGATAAGATAGGATTGTGTGTGCGGGCCTTGGTGTCCATATTTTTGGCCGAGTTCCCCGTAGCGTAGGCTTCTATGTTACACGGCCGTAATATTTTGTTATCTTCCACCGCTGCCGAAATCTAAGGTTCCACACGAGCTCCGGTTACGAGGCATGGTAGAAGGACCGCTAGGGGATTGGCTCGGGTGTAGGTAGGGTCAAATCTGCGGGGGTCATGCAAATACATAGGCCCCTTCCCTTCTGCCGAGTAGTTTAGAAGGGTTAAGCAGGTAGTACGGGCCCTCTGACTTCCAGTTATGTGCTATGCGACTCCCGCGAAGTGAATGAAGGGAAGCTCTTCGAGCTTTCTCCACTAGCGGCTTATTACGTGGTCGGCATTCCCTCGTGCTCCGTCTTCTTGGCCCCCACTCGAGAGGAGATGAGGGGTCACCTTTCCTTTGGAAACCGTCATGACGCTGTAGGTTTTATGGATGGATTCCGTGGTAGTCTCGCCCCTCCAACTCAATCAATATCAACAAGATGTACGTGACCATGACGGTTAGGGCCGATTGTTCTCTACTATAGGCTAGGCTACTTCTAGCTTCTATAGTGAGTGGCCCTTCCGCTTTCTTTGGTGTAGTTGTAGTTTGTATTGTACTAAATTGAACACATATCAAACAAATGGATCTTTCGGGTACAGTTGCCTTTCTAATTCTCCCTTGTAGCCGTTATCCGAATTCGCGCAAGTGTGTCCACACCCCCTAACTTAACTTGACGAGGAATCCATTCTCGCGAACAAACACACCCCCTACACACACCTAGGAGCACCCCTTCCTGCATATCCATACAAGACCCGAGTAGGCGGGTCGAGGTCCTACGAGGTACCCACTACTCGGAGTACCCTCCCACCAAAAAAAGAGATGTGTGGTTCGGTGGTTCGACCAGAAATGCTATGCTTACGCACAAGACTACCCCTCTTCCCGAAAGCTTCGCGGAGACGACTTGACTCTTTATTTACGACGACGGAGGACCGCCCGTGGGGGTTTACTGCACAAGGCCCCTGCAGAGGAAAAAGCTTTTATCCCAGCGAATAGAAGATGCTCAGCTCCGCACAACATAGGGATTGGCACGCTTTCGGGAAGAACATAGAATAGTAGAGGATCCAGCATGCAGGACACGGCGATCATTAGAAATTCACGAATTAGAGATGCTGTAATATACTCTTTCCCATAACTTCTCATACCAGACCAACCCACTGAAATGCAAATAGGGATCAGAAATGTGGTCAATATCACGAAGAATAATGAAAGACCGTCTATACCCATATACAAATGGATGTTTTCATAAGGAAGCCATCGAAGGCTTTCCACAAATTGAGATTTGGCCGTAGAAGGATCGAATTGTATCCGAGGAACAGGGGGATACAAAAAAGTAATAAGAGAAGCGCACAGACCAATCAATCGTATCGGTCGTATTCTTGAATTTGGAATGAAAAGAAGAGTAATGCTTCCTAGCACGGGACACGGAATAGGACCACTTAGATCGGAATAGCATTCACAGAAATGTTCTAACATAGAGTAGAATCGAACATTGAAAAGATTAGTTGACAAGAGTCAAAAGATGCGGCGCCTAATTACTATACAAACAATAGGGGTCTATCTGTGCAAGTAAGCTGAACACCGTGATTGATGAGTGGGTTACGTGCACCTCTCGCCCAGTGGGAAGTCATGAGGCTAGTCCCCCCCTGAATGAAGAAGTAGTGGGACCCCCTTCCCGCCCACGTATGCGCCTTTATTTAGATTCTCAATATTATACTTTATCCGGATAATCTTTCTAAAAGCAAAAACGCAATTCGTCGATTTCAATCCAAGGTGCACCTTGTCTTTTTTCAGGTAGCTTTATTACGCCTATTCAGCTAGGTGGGTGGGGTAGGAAGGACAGCGAGCGCGTATGAATGAAGATAAGCATCTACTCCATCAATCACTTCTTAATTAAGGCCCTTAATCAGTCACATCCTTCCGCATTGAATGAACCCGTCAATGCGTTATCGGAAACACCCGAAGAAGACTACGGGCTGGTCTTGTCAAATAAATCACTTTTGAAAGAGATAGCTTCTACTACTGGCTACCCTTACCTAATAGCAAAGATAGGAAACAACCTTCTGCCCATAGGTAACAGGTATCTGTTCCGGTCGAGGAAAGCATCTTCGCTCCCCCAGTCGCCTCGGGCGCACTTACCGGCCAAGCTCACGGGTCACGTGTAGGAGCAACCATTTGATTTGACACAAGCAACCAACTATATATGATGTGCAAATATCAGTCGGAATGCCAATCGTGCTAATCTGGGGGGATTCCCGTTAACGGCATATCTCCTGACCGCTTTCGGTTCTATGGTCTGTCACTCCTCCCATCTCCGAAGCAAATTTTTTTGACTGGGCCTCGGGTATCTATCAATAAGAAGAATCCGCTTTTCATGTAACTTTGCTTGTGAATCTGCCTCTCTATAGAGCAAGCATCTGTTACGTACGAAGAGAAGCATTGGCTCACCCTTCTCCTGGCATTATTGCCAAAACCACTTTTTCGTTTTTCTTGTTTTGACGGCTCTGGCGACCTTTTTTTCAGAAAAAAAAGAGGCGCCATTGCTAGAAAAAAAGAGCGGAAAGTGTAGCGCTCGTTTGAGCACTTATACTACGACTTTTTGTTAGAATGGCCGGTCACTCTTGATTTTTCATCTTGCGATGCCCCCGTGTTCTTCTTTTCTCGCTATAGAGTTCTTAGAAAATGAGTAAAATAGTCGATCCAGCTGCGTCTTTTTTACCTTTTTTTCTTTCTTTTTTTCTTTGTGTTTTCTTCAAACAAGAAAGAGATGTCACTTTTTAGATGAGAACTTAACTTGAGGAATTCTTTTCATTCTCTTGTCTTGCATTTTCGCAAGTGCAATAGGTATGTCTTCTCCTACTAGCAAGGGCTAATCGTAGGGTCAACGGTGCCTGTCTATTCCATCCCTTCGTGGAGTTAGGGTGTGTGATGGGTCCTTTCCGATGGAATGCCCTCGGCCGCATTTCGGAATCAAAGAGTCATGGTGCTTTTAGTTGTAGGTTAGCAGGGAGAAGTTGGACTGCGTCAGATGGTAAGATTAGCATCGCGATCGAAGGGCAAGACTGACATTTTTCTTACAAAGCTTTTTCTCAGTCAAGACTACCTCACTTTCTCGAACTGCGAAGGAAGATCGATGGTTGGATCCCACCTGAAAGACGGTCTCCCATCCGATGTGGAGTACACACTATTCAATTAGCCTTGTCTTCTTGGTCAAGTTTACTCTCGGGGACAGGCAAGACATATCTCCTTCACGGCGATTCTTTATTTGCCTAACGGAAAGGGAAAAATGGGAGACGAGGACTTTCGAGCTAGAGATCTGGCTGTATCAATTGATAAGGAATAGACATCGCTGCGCCCCCTTAACAACTCTTCCAGAGCCCGCGTGAGTCACTGCGGGAAGCAGCTCGTCATTTGAAGGAAGAAAGAAAAAACAAAGTGTGCTTTTGACCCAGTTCCAAGTCAAATAGGTAAGGAGGTAGTGGCAGACGAATCTCAATCGCAAATTGCCTCGGTAGTATGGGAAATTTTTTAGTGGAATCTTTTTTGTAACCTTCCTACTCTGGCTTCCATTCTTTTCTTATCCTCGCCAATCTTTGCTTTTGCAACACCTTGCCTGACTCCGTATTTAAGATATAACGTTGGCACCGGCGGTTCCAGCGCGTGGCGGATAATGAGCCAGCAAACCCCCTTATAGCATAGCCGCCTGATATCTTTCGAGGTGCGTGAAGTGAGTGGTGCGCCAAAGCAACCCTAGCTTATACTACGCTCACCTTTTTTAGCTGGTTCTGGGAAGGGAATCCCACGACGTTTGTAGTATCCATGGGTCAATCATATTCCCTGGGTTACCTATCCATGTGTGGAAGACCCGGGGGCAATGTTCGGAGCAAATAGATGCCACTGGTCCGAGCTATTTTTTCTCCCTAGCTCGCCCCTATATATTAGCTAGGATAAGGGGCCGTCCCCCCGGACCCTATTCACATAATGAACATTAGTAGGGCAATGGGACACGAGCCCAGGGTAAAACCTCTAGGGAACCCATAATGTAGGCTTATCCTATTCGAATTCTATCTAATCTATAAGTACAGCAGGGATTTACCAGTCATTACAAACTTAGATGCGACTCCCGTCTTAGAATACTCATTGTATAGAAGAAATTGATCGAACCGAACGAGAGCTTCCTGGGGCTGGGGCATAAGGAAGCCTGTCTTATTGAGTTTGTAGCGTAGGAAGGAATGAGAGTGATCAATACATGAGGGGCATGGAAGCGAGATGACTTTCCTCTCACTCCAGTATGCTATAACTTTTAAGACCAATCAGGATCAGGTGTACAGATCTGCGCTTTCCATTATATACATTGACCTTGAACTACTGATGAAATGCTTCCTTCCTGAGAAGCAGACTCTGGCCCTAGGACAGGTTATCCCCCTCACAGGTTGTTCTTCTTGGTCGTCGAGACCCTATTGCTGCCATAATGTGAGAACAAAAAAATGCCAACAATGTCAGGCGAATCTCATTCACCACGCCCCTATCTTCAGAACTCAAAAATTTTTTTACTCTCAGCCATAAAAGAAACTGCTTTCCTTGATCAACGATCAGTCCCAGCCCAGTAGCCGAGAAATTCATTCTATTAGCCAGAGTAGGAGTAGCCGGAGCTCTAGGCAGGAGAAGTCAGGCGTGAATCCCGATCTGAGTCCATCCGGTCGATCAAAGCAGTAAAAATGAAGCAAGAATCCCTTGAAGCCGTCATCAGTCAAGTGAGGCAATCAATCTCCTTTTTCGTGGTTGACCGGCAAAGCAAAGACCAGCCGTCTTGTCGGGTTTGGAAGGCCAGTCCCGAAGAAAAGAGAAAGTAGTTGAATCAGAAAGGGAAGGCTTTGTTGAGGACGTGTGCCCTTACTCAAAGTCGTTTCACTTTCCCCAAAAGAGAAGAGTGATTGAGCGCGGATCTCTCATTCGTCACGTGGCGTGGAAAAAGACATTCTTTTTTTCTGTGTAGGATCGTCGTAGGAAGCAGCCAGATGGAAAGGTGTTCTAACCCGTATGGAGCCAACCGTCGCAGTTTTGGCATGGCATGCTACCTCTTCCAGTAGCGACCGCGGTAGTCTCCTTAACCAATCTGGACTTGCCGCCATCAATCATAGCCGTCTCGTGGGTTCTATGTCTTGGGTCTCTGAGCATTTGATTAAGTCAGGGTTTCTGACGTTGTGCTGTCAAGAGACTAGTTGCTGTTCGACTACCTCTTTCAAACGGTGCTCCTGTCTGAATGGTTACAGGGGAAAGAGCGGGGCGGTCAGCCCCGGAACTTGGCACGAAGCTTTGAATCATCTGTTTTGATACATGTGCGCTGATCACTTTCAGATGATGTGTATTTGAAATGCTAACCCGTGGCCACGGGCCTGGCGTTGGAGATTTCGATTTATAATAAGAGTACGAGAAGGGAAGAGGCTATGAAATAGAAAGAAGAAAGAAGGTGAGTTCGAACTCTAACTCAAGAGCTCCGACGGAGATTCCTCTTGCTCTACCTATTGAGGCTGCACAGATGACTCGCGTCAAACTATAGAGAGCGACCGAAGCTCGTCAAGCCCCGATGGAATGACCTAGTTTAGTTGGTGGCCCCTTTTTTAGTATAGTCGTCATCAGGGAAGAATCTGACCGGTCTGACTGCTTTCAATCCTCTCCGCTTAGCTTGAATGCATACACCTTACCCGCTGCCTTCTCTGGCTACTCTGACCGCTTCCTTCGTAGAGGACGACGGACACACTAACTAACTTCCCTCACTCTCGCTTGGTCTTGCACGCTTCTTATCTTACCGGTCAAAGTCTACAGCTGCTCAACAGTCGAAAGCTTCTTTGCTTACCTTGTTGACATGCTTATCTTCTCGCTCTTTTTTTTTCTCGAACTGGAGCAGGGAATCATCAAGCCGGACCCTTCGTCGATTGGCTTAAATAAAAGTAATTCGAAGTCCAGCTTAACCAGAAAGGCGCGAAAAAAAGGCTTTCGTCGATCAGTTTACTGAACCGAGTTGCCCACATACTCTCTGAACCCTGATTGACTCCCCTTTCTTAGATGCCTGGATCCCTGTCCATTGGTAGTCTACCGCCAAACCGCTCTCTCATATGCGCGGGCATCTCATATATATAATATATGCCGAAGAAACGAAAAGTGTGACGTACAGGCCCCGGCCATTCAATGCGTTTTTGGATCCGGCTCAAACTAATAATTAAAAAAAAATACGAATTCGGACCACAGCATAGCAACCACTCACTCCATCTATTATTTCACTATCTTTTCCCACTCAACTCAACTCCTCCTTCTCGCTATAGCCAACCCTCTATCTCAAGCTCTTTCTACGAGCCCTCCACCAAACAATGGCACAACATCACTACCAGCCTTCACTAAAGCGGTTGAGGAGTCTTGGCTTCAAAAGCTCAGAGTAGGGAAGAGGGCTTTCGAGCAGCATCCAATCGTCAATAGCTAGCTATTGGAATGGGCACAAGCATAGGTACCGTAGCAGGCGCCCTTTTTTTGTTCAGAAAGAAGGGCATTGGGAACAAACATTGGAAATGGAGTGGGAAGGACCACCCGTTGAGAGAGGGACAGCCCATCTCAAGCGCCAATGGTGATTAGGACAAAGCCGGATGTTTCTTCGGGCCCAAACCTTTATAGTTTTTTCAGATGTGGATCGACCACCTTAATTAATTTGATGAAAGTAGTGAATGATGCTTGGAATACATACGCAGGTAAGGGGAAAGCCTATCTATATTCAATGTGCAAAACTCAGAGCTACTAAGAAAGTTAAAGCCTAGGATGGTACTCCAATGAGTTTGGGCCGGTGTTTGCAGCAACGCAAGGAACAGCTGAATAGAATTCCGTACAGGATTCTATGGGATCCTTTTAATTAATAAGAAGTTGCATGAGGAAGAGAAGATTGCCAGATAGGAGTATGTTCAGGTTCTCAAAGCCGGAAGAAAGAAATAAAAAAATTGGGCCGGGACTCTAGGATCTCTAGCCATCATGTCGTCAGAAGGCATCCGAGATTGAAGACCATTTTAGATCAATCAGATCCGGTTTTGCCATGCCGTGCTCGAGTCAATAAGGCTGACGCTCGTTTAAGACTCCACTCATTAAGCACTCGTCCTTCCTCGAAGGAGCCAGTCGTAACGCTCCTACCCGGAATCTAGAAACCTTTGCTCGTTACCTTCTCCATTCACGTGCAAAGCTCAATTGACTTTGAAAGCCATTATTTATGATCTTTCTTTTAGCTGTAATCAGAATTGACTGAGAAATTCTAGCCCATTCACTACGGGTACATTAACTTCACTAAAAGGTGCCCGAATATCAGTTTCAGTGGAGTAAGGCGAGTGCTTCCCTGTCCTAAAGCACTGAATCCCTGCACAGCAAAAAAAAAAAGGTTTGTGTTCTCCATGGCAGGGATCGCTTTTCGTACTGTTTGTGGTACTTCTTGCGGTGCGGACTGCTCTTCTTGCTGTTGGCGTGGTGGCTGACGTGTGGGAAAACCTCTCCGCCTGTGACAATCCTCCCCCAGCAAGAAAACTCCAATCCCAGTTAGCACTCCTAGAAGGTTGATAAGTGTCTAAATGTAGGTGTTTTTCATATATGTATCGTATGCACTTTGCATGTATTTTTGTGAGGTTTGATGCCCGCTTTCACGCTTAATCGTCTATTATTTGCTTTGTAGGGCATATGGAAGCCATGGAGAACAAGAAGATATCATTTTTGGCAATAAGAGAAGAAAAGCAGAATTTCATACTACCCCCATACTACCCAAGTATGGGGGCCGTATGCTATGTAGCGACGGATTGAGTTGGTGTTACTGTCTGCATTTCCATACTACCCGAGTATCACGGGGCCGTATGGAGGCCGTATGCACCCTGTCCGAACGCGAATCTAGGGTTTTACGTGTGCTATACGACTCCCCATACGACCCCTATCACGGCCCCAGTATGCCTCGGGGGATATATATACTCACTTTTAGGGCTGATTAAAGAACTTTTGTCTGGCCGACTTTTGGGAGATCATTTGGGAGATTTTTGGGCGACCTTGGGGAGGAGAAGAAGGGCAAGAAAGCTAGAAGATCATTCAAGCCCAAGGTCCAAGGCTCTCAAGGCAAGAAGGCAACATCATTCAAAAGGGGAGATCGATCACGACTTGAAGGAAGGAGAACCATGGCTAGAGGAAGCGTCATTCGGCATTCCTTTAGCGGGGAAGCGTCATTCAAAGATATTCTCGCCCCATCCTTCACCATTTCATCTAGGGAGTGTCATACTATGTCTTTGTTTCATGTTTTGCTTGATTGTATGCTTTGTTATGAGATGATGACACACTAGACCCCAAGGCCACCGAGTGTTGGTGAACCTTGGGGGTTTTATCATGTATTTTTGGATGATTGCTTGTTAACTCTATGCTTGGGTATTTTTTTGAGATCTAATCCATTGTTTTTCATGCTAAGTGTTACACCAAGGAGAAATCCGTAGCTCTTTTATGAATGATGCATGTAGATGTGACTTGCTCGCATGTATTAGGGTCATGAATGGATTAGAAGGGGGATACTTGTATCATCACGCAGAAATTGGGTGTTTGGTAGCCCTCCATGTAGGTTTAATCCGAAGAAGAGTAGGTTTATTCCTAAGCGAGATTTCCTTGTACTTAATGCAATCGTAGGAATGTAGATTTGGAAGAAATTCCTATCTATGTTCGTATGGGATTAGGGTTCAATCAGCCCAGAAATTGGGGGTTGTTCTAATCTTGGAATCTCATGGTCCAATTTACCCTTGCATCTTTAAATCATCATCCATGTTGCATGATAACCCCTCAAGGGGATCCCACATCCATAGGCCTTTGCACTTCATTGATTCTCTTGCTTGCTTATTGCTTGTTCTCTCTAATTTGCTAGCAAATCTTGTGTTTAGTTTTATTTGTATTTAGTAGAGTAAATCCATCACTTAAGATCTTAGGCTAGATAATAGCTCGAGAAGGAGTAATAGGAGATCCTTAGCCCCGTGGAATACGATCCTTGTGTCTTTGCACGAGGTATTACTAGCGATCCCGTACACTTGCGGGAAGCGATCAAGTTTTTGGCGCCGTGTCAGGGGACCTTAAGGAATTCTAGGAAACTTTTAGATTATTACTCTAGCCATTTCATTCTTTACTCATTTGTTGTTTTTCCTTTCCCTTAATCTTCACTCTCTATCATTTTTTTCTTTGTTGTGCAAGGATCGCGTGCATGACACGTTCGAATCCATCGACCTTGATTACACCATACATGGAAAATCCGAACATCAAGTTGGAAGACTACGTATATAGATTTGACGGTCGGATTACTCGGGCAAACTCAACTTCATGTTTCACAATTTCGAATGATTGTCTAGACGCACTTTTTACTATCGTAGGGACCCTAGTATAACTTATGATGGAAGTGAGCTCGCACCACGGTGTTTAAGGCCTTTTTGGATAGTGGTGCCCCATCGGTAGTGGAGGAAACATGTCACTAGCCAAACTGTTTATGTTGACCACCGAGGGTCAGAGATCCACTGCCATGAACCCCACTCTGGAGGATTGTACTGAAATGGGCCAGATCCTAGCATTGGTACAGGAATCCGATGTGGAGCCTCGAGTATATACAGACTGAAAAGTCCCGGATGTGGTACTAGATGTTGTGAGTTTGGTGTCCATGGTATCGAAGACAACTCTGATGGTATTGCAGGGTCAGAGCAGGGTGATGGGCTTTGGAGCAGAGGGTTCTCGCCATCAACCGAGGAAGCACCCAACTTGGAGTTAAAATCACTACCAGACCATCTTGAATATGCCTTTTTGGGAGAAAATACGCAGCTTCCGGTCATCATCTCTGCAAACCTATCAACTGAGCAGAAGAATAGATTGGTGGATTTGCTAAAGAGGCACAAGAGCGCGATTGCTTGGAAGATTGCGGATATAAAAGGAATAAATCCAAATCGGTTTGCACTCACAAAATTCTAATGACGGATGAACACGGGCCCGAGCCTTGCCCCCAAAGAAGACTCAACCCAAACATGAAGGAAGTGGTTGAGGCGAGAGATCATCAAGCTACTCGATGCGGGCATTATCTACCCGATAGTCGATGACGGTGAGTGGGTAAGCCCCGTCCGGTGGTCCCAAAGAAGGGGTATGACCGTGACCACCAATGAAAAAAATGAGTTGATTCCAACTCGTACAACTACTGAGTGGAGAGTATGTATCGACTATAGAAAAACTAAATGAGCGCCACCGAAAAGATCATTTCTCCTACCATTCATTGACCGGATGCTAGAGCGATTAGTGGACATTCTTACTATTGTTTTTGGATGGGTTCTCGAGGTTATTTCCAAATCCCTATCGCTCGAAGATCGTGAAAAGACCACCTTCACTTGTCCCTATGGCACCTTTGCTTATCGCCGCATGCCTTTCGGGTTATGCAACGCTGACTACCTTCAGAGGTGCATGGCGGCCATTTTTGAGGATTTGGTGGAAGATTTTATGGAGGTATTCATGGATGATTTCTCCGTTTTCGGTGATTCATTTTGATGTTTGCCTCAAGAACCTTGAGTTGGTCCTTATTCGATGTGAAGAGACTAATCTGGTGCTAAGTTGGGAGAAATGCCATTTTATGGTCCAAGAAGGGATAGTTTTGGGTCACAAAAATCTCTAAAAGATGGAATTGAGGTCGATGAGGGGCAAAAATCTCTACCATTGAAAAGCTACCACCTCCAAATTCTGTGAAGGCCATAAGAAGTTTTGGGACATGCCGGTTTTATAGAGCGATTCATCAAGGAGTTTTTCAAAACTTGCTAGGCCCCTAACAAGGTTCTTTGGAAAAAGATGTCCCATTCGAGTTCAATAACGATTGCATGGCGTCCTTCACGGTGCTCAAGGAGAAGCTAATCCAAGCACCCATCATGGTCGCTCCCGATTGGGATTCCCGTTCGAATTGATGTGTGATGACGGTGATTTTTGCGGTTGGGGCTGTGCTTGGTCGGCTGGAGAGACAAACATTTCCACCCCATCTACTCATGAAGCAAGACTCTAACAGGTGCCCAACTGAATTACACTACCACCGAAAAAGGAACTACTTGCCGTGGTCTTTGCCTTTGATAATTCGGTCATATTTGGTTCTTTTCTAAGGTTGTGGTGTACACCGATCATTCGGCGTTGAGGGTACCTACTTAGCAAAGTCGGATGCAAAACCTCGCTTTGATAAGGTGGGTTTTGTTGCTCCAAGAATTTGACCTTGAGATTAAGGATAAGCGGGGAGCGGAGAATCTATCTGCCGATCATCTATCCGGTAGAAGCCCCTGGCCCGAAACTTTAAGAGAAAAAGGACATTAATGACTCATTCCCTAAGGAGCATCTAGTATAAAAATTGAGCGGTTGAAGAGAAGGAACCACCTGGTTTGCCGATTTTTGCTAATTACTTGGTTGGTGGGGTCATCCCGAAAATGGTTTACATATCAATGAGGAAGAAATTCTTTTCCGATCTTAAACACTATATTTTGGGAAGATCCATACTTATTCAGAGTGTGCTCCGATCAGGGTTGCTTTCGAAGATGCGTCTCTAGAACGGAGGGTCTAAGTATCTTGAAGCATTGCCACTCGGGACCAACAGTGGCCATTATGATGTAAATAGAACAACCAAAAAGATTCTTGATGCGTGCTTCTATTGGCCATCAATATTTCAAGACACACAAAAATTCATTCAATCCTCGTGACGGATGTCGGAGAATTCGGCAACTATATCTCACCGGGATGAGATGCCCCAAAATTGGAACCAAGCCTCGTGGAAGTTTTTGATGTGTGGGGGATTGATTTTATGGGACCCTTTCCAAGCTCCCAAGGATACAAGTTTATCCTCGTAGGGCGATTGATTATGTGTCCAAGTGGGTGGAGGCCCGGGCTTTGCATACAAATGACGCGAGGGTGGTGGTAAATTCTTAAAGAAATTGGCTTTTCGGGTTGGTCGCACAGCGTGCGATCAGTAGTGCGCAGCATCATTTTACATAGTGCCAGGTTGCCAAAAGTGCAGGCGTTACGGGTGTCCACGGAATAGCAGCGCCTTGCCATCCACAAACCGGGCAGAGTTGGGGTGTCCAATAGGGACTTAAAGCGAATCCTAGAGCAGCATGTCTCAAAACCCGAAGGGATTGGGCGAGAACATCTGAGATGGCGCCTCAGGGCCTCTGAGCGACTTTACGAGACTCCTATTGGAATCACTCCATATCAGTCGGTCTCATGGAAAAGCGTGCCATTGCACAGGCTGAGCTTGAGCATAAGGCTTGATAGGCGATAAAGTTTCAAAATCTTGATTCTTCTCTCGCGAGTTGCAAGAGAAAACTCCAACTAAATGAACTTGATGAGTGGCGCTCACGGCATGTGAAAGTTCGAGACTCTATAAAGAGA
>NW_024087690.1:0-9870 GCF_009730915.1 Dioscorea cayenensis subsp. rotundata
ATGAAGCATTTCTATCTAGTTTTTTGTTCATCTTCTTGGATTGGGAAAAATTCTGTCATACTCCTCGATAATTTCAAAACTTCCCAAATGACCCTGTGAGTTTTTACATACCTCATACAACCCTTCCTTTATTGTTTCACTTCCTTTTTACCCCTCATGCTATGAAATTCCATCATCGCCTCTTAAACCTTTTTTGATATATCATTCTTTTTGCATTCCTTTTTGCACGTACTCATTTTTTTAAACAGAGACTCATTTTTTAAACAGAGAGTTCATTTCTTAAACAGAGAATTCATTTCTTAAACAGAAACCCTCATTTCTTAAATGAAACCCTCATTTCTTAAACAAAAACTCATTTCTTAAACGAGAAAACTCATTTCTTAAGCAGAAACCCTCATAAACATAAAACTCATTTTTTTAAACAAAAACATTAATATTTAAACGAAAAAATAAATATTTACGTGATAAATTAATCCTCGGATATAAAAAAACCAATTAATCTTGGCTACTCGCATATATTTAAATAGAAACAACGATATTTAAGCACTTTTTAAACGTAAAACGCAATATATTAAACGAAAACATCGATAGTTAAACAAAGACAAACAAGCATATAAACAGGAGAACTCATTTCTTAAACGGAGAGCTTATTTTTTAAACAGAGACCCTCATCGAGTATCTCATCGTCACGATCTCGCGGCACGCTGAGTCGCCGAGCTCCGATCGGGCGAGCGATCTCGGCTAGCTGCTCGCTGCTGGGGTCTTAGAGAGAAATCTTTATCGGCGTTGGCGATCCGGTTAGCGACGTCTCCTCGGCGGTCGGAGTGGTGAGGTCTTCGGTGGCGACGTCCCCTCGGCGGTCGGAGTGGTGAGGTCTTCGAGGGGCGACGTCGGATAAGACGAGTCGAACTCGAATCGGAACCATTCTCGATCGCTGGAGACCGCAACTATGGATAGCAATAGGGTTAGGGTTAGGGATCATTCCGGGGTTTGGATCCATGGTGCCTAAGTCGGTGACAGAACGGAGGGAGAAGCCGCGCCGATGAGGGGTTCGATCTCGCCTCGCTCTTCGCCTTCATCGCTCTTCCCACGCCGTCGACCTCATCTCTTTCATCTTCTTCGCCGTCGACCTGGGGAAGACCAGTATGCTCCCTCGTCGTCGAGCTGAAGGCATCGAAAGGTTGCACTCGTACATATTTAAATAGAAAACAACGATATTTAAGCACTTTTTAAACGTAAACGCAATATATTAAAATGAAACATTGATAGTTAAACAAAGACAAACAAGCATATAAAACAGAGAACTCATTTCTTAAACAGAGAACTCATTTCTTAAACAGAGAGCTTTATTTTTTTAAACAGAGACCCTCATTGAGTAGGGACATTGAGTATCTCATCGTCGGCGATCTCACGCTGAACGCTGAGCGCTGAGCTCGAGATCCGGGCGAGCGATCTCGGGAAGGTGCTGCCGCGTGTGGGGTCTTAAAGGAGAAATCTTTATCGGCGTTGGCGATCCGGTTGGCGACGTTCCCCGGCGGTCGGAGTGGTGAGGTCTTCGTGGCGGCGATCGTGATAAGACGATGTGAACTCGAACGGAACCATTCTCGATCGAGGAGACCGCAACATGGATAGCAATAGGGTTAGGGTTAGGATCATTCCGGGGTTTCGGATCCATGGCGCCTAAGTCGATGCGATGAACGGAGGGAGAAGCGTGCGCCGACTGAGGGTTCGATCTCGCCGCCTTCGCCTTCGCTTTTCATCGCCTTCCCCGCTGCTGACCTCATCTCTTTCATCTTCTTCGCCGTCGACCTCGGGAAGACCGCGATGCTCCCTCGTCGTCGAGCGAAGGCATCGAAAGGTTGCACCTTTTTCTATGAACTTGAAATCCCATTTTTTTCATGCAACGTGATCGTGATTGATGAGTCGCGACGCTTTGTCTCATCTGGCCCACCTAATCGCAATAAAAGAGTTTTTAGGGGTGATAAATACACCACAAAAACTCATTTCTTAAACGTAAACCTCATTTTTAAACAAAAACCCTCATTTCTTAAACGTAAAACTCATTTCTTAAACATAGACCTCATTTTTTAAACGAAACCTCATTTCTTATCTGTAAAAACTCATTTCTTAAACGGAAAACTCATTTTTTTAAACAAAAAACTCATTTTTTTAAATAGAAAACTCATTTTTTAAACAGGAAACTCATTTTTTAAACAGAACCTCATACCTCATATTTTAAATAGAAGCTTCATTTTTTTAAATAGAAACTCATGCACTGACCCAAGGCATTATAGTCAAACTCGTCACACTTGCCAAAACTTCCCCACGCAAGGGACAATTTCATCCAAAAATTCCAAATTAATTCTATCAATCACTATTAGATGTTTCGGAGGGTTTAAAAAAATCATCGAATTCAAAAGGAAGTGGTTTTTGAGAGGCAAGAAACTAACGGGTGTTTTATATGCAATACTTACTCTAGGTGTTTTTGGCAATTTCCACTACAAATTAACATATGCCAATCATATAAAAACTCATGCATAATAAAGTAAATTATTAATGACCAACCTCACATACACCACCTCAACAAATTACGTAACCAGACTACCAACCATTCATAGACATGCACATACCACTCTAATTAAAGAACCTCGAGTAAATTTATATATATGCTACTTTAAGACAAACAAATATAACAAACATAAACTTCTTTATTAATTTATGTACTTAAACATAATACACACCCGTATGTTATATATATAATTAATATATCAATCACGTAACGTAGACTATACATGCATGCATGCATGGCCATGCACGTAGATATCAAGAATCACAGATTCATAGTACATAACACACCAAATTTACAAGCTCACCGGAGATCTCACCCTGAAGAGGCACGGTCGAACCCAAGAGCCCTCCCCATTCCAACCCTTCTCATCAAGTATAAACAACACACAATCGCTAGACATGTTCCCATAGTCTCTCAACAATTACATTCCTATTCGCTTTCATTTTCTCCGGCGATAACCCTAATTCTTCCTCCACCTCATCAAGGATCGCCGGTAATGGCACCGTCACTGTTTGGGATAATAGTTTGGTGTGCCAAGATGAGCTCGAACAAAGGGCGTTCGATGACATGGTCGGGGTCTGATACAACAGTTAGCACTACAGTGCCGTTGCCGAAGAGATCAGCCTTGTGTTAGAAAATAATGCATAAATTAACATTTCGTTTTTAATCATAATCATTAATTAGAAAAAGAAAGGCAAGAGAAAATAATAGATTCAAATAATCAGAATAACTATTTATACTCATATAACACTTTACATATATGGATCAGTTATATGCATGTGATATGTGCGATGATGTATGTGGGTCTCTAATGTTGTCTTTATTTGTTGGACATGTTTTGTGCACATGAAATTAAACACTGAGTGTCATTTTGGACAAAACTATTAAGTTAGATTCTCATTAATGGTCAAAGTTGACATGGGTTCAAATAGCTCAATGAAATTATATCAGCAAATACATTGGACCATATGGATAAGTGTTACGTTAGCATGGACTATCAATTAACAAAGGATTAAAACAGAAATGGCAGTGTTATTTCTCTTTATCTTTTCAAGATAAGTACATCTAGAGTTTGGGTGATTAGTGAATTGATCTACAACAAGAGTGCCAGAGAGTATTCATTCATTGAAGCACTTTGTACTTAAATTCTGATTTTATTATATTTTTTATAGTAATTTTGGTTTTAATAAATATGGATAAAGCACAGTTGTAAATTATTATTATGCAAAAAATGTTGACTTTTCACTTAAAAAAAATGAAATAGTTGTATATGGCATCTAACGATGCCAAAAAAAAAACTTAATTTAAATTATATTTTAATTAACTTTTAAAATAAATATTAATTTAAATTTATTATTTACCGAGTGAATAGTTAGTTCTCCACTGTTTATACTTGGTCAAGCTCTAAATCAAATAATAATAATAATAATAATAATAATAATAATAATAATAATAATAATAATAATAATATCGCCTACCTAATTTTTCTATTTAACAATTAGTTAATCTAAGGTTGAAGCCGTACATCATAATAATAATAAAAATAAATTTATAGTCTACATAATAAATAGTTCGTGTTTCAATATGATTTTTACCGGTCAAAAGTCAAAGTTCAAGCTCCACCATCTCGAAGAGACTCATTTATGGAAAAAAATGGAATAAAATTTTATAATATTTAATAAATTATAATTTTTTTACATACTTGGTTATTAATTAATAAAAAAATTAGAAGACTTAAATATTGTATTTAATATCAACTAATAAAATTTATGAGCATATGTTACAAAGAGCCCAACATGTATAAAAAATATTCATACATCTTAATTTACCCTTCTAAACTTCTAAATTTAAGTATTTTTCATTCATGAGTCAAAAAATGATATTGTGGTATTCCTCTATCTGGGTTTTGCTCATAGTTTTTTTTTGTGGTATTATCTTTTCGAGCATACAGATATTTATATGTATATCTAGTAATTTTTTTTTAAAAAAAATAGATATTCCCCAATATGATTTCTTTATATGGATAGGGATTTTTTTCCTTTTAGAGGAAAATATATTTATAATTTTTGAGATCCGGATCCAATCGCATCGGGGATACTGGGATGAGTTTGGAGCAATCTCCTGCTCTGCTTCTCCAAAAGTCTTCCTTATTGATTCCATGTGTTGTTACTTTATGACTTTTTGTCCGTTGATATACTCTATTAAATTGCTTAGTCACACGGTTTTATTTATAGTTTGTACGCGGTATTCCTCTATCAGGGTTTTGCTCATAGTTTTTTTGTGATATTATCTCTTCTAGCTTACAGATATTTATATGTATATCTATTTTTTTTTTTTAAAAAAAAAGACTATTCCCCAACATGAGTTCGTCATAGATAAGAAACAATTTAATATTGACGTTTCCTGATTCCACGTGCCGTTGCTTTGTAGTTCCATAAATTAGATATATTCTACAATATTACTTTATCGTTATATCAGTATAATTTTTTATGTGATATTACTATACTAGGGCTTCATTCATATATATATATTTTATCATATTATTTTATATGTATTTTGACCATAGTTTTATCATCATTATTCTTTTCTAAAAATAGAATTTTGTGTCTGTGAAGTTTCTAATTCTACGTGTCATTGTTTTATACAATAATTGTTAGTAGTACATGCATGATTATTTGTCACTACGATGAATTTCTTATTATTTTGATGTATTAATGTATGGTATCATTTTGTCTAAATTTTAACAATAATTTCAATATCATTACTTCACTTGAAAAATAGAATTTTGTGCATGCATAGTTTTATTTGCATATTTTATTGTTGTATAAAGAGATATTTTCAGTGATACAAGATCATAGGAAGGATAAAATTTTAAACTTTCCATCATTTTTCAATCAATTTGTCACAATCATATTGTTTTCCATTTTCATTTTACATTTTATCATAAATTTTTTGCCAACTCTGGTTTTTTTTTTAAATATAGAAAAGTTATAAATTTAAAAGTTCAACCTTTAACTTGAGAAGGAAATGAAGTATGAGACAACTCCCCTGTTGTTGATGTACGTACGCAGTCACACAACCCTATCTTGTATGACCCTCGAAATTAAATATATAATTCTTCATAAAAAATAATTTTCTTTTATAAAATGCATGAACTACCAAAAATTAGCACAGATAAATTAAAAGGTTATAAATTAAAGCCCCACTTCATTCCTACAATGCCAAGAATTAAACTATGGTACTGATCAAACCAATCTTTGCTAGCATTATCAAATAACACCAAAAACATAACAAACATAAATTTTTATTAAATTTTCTATTTAAACACAATACAATTAAACATATGTGAATAATATAAAAACTCATGCATAATAAAGTAAATTATTAATGACCAACCTCACATACCACCACCTCAACAAATTAATTAAGTAACCAGACTAACCCAAGCATTCATAGACATGCACATACCTCTCTAATTAAAGAACCTCAAGTAAATTAGATATATATATATATATATATGCTACTTCGAGACAAACAAATATAACAAACATGAACTTCTTTATTAATCCATGTACTTAAACATAATACACACCCATATGTTATATATATAATATATCAATCACGTAACGTAGACTGTACATGCATGCATGGCCATGCACGTAGATATCAAGAATCACAGATTCACAGTACATAACACACCAAATTTACAAGCTCACCGGAGATCTCATCCTGAAGAGGCACGCTCCGGAGCACCCCAGCCTCGACGGTGAGGCTGGGGCCAAACCAGAAGAGCCCTCCCCATTCCAACCCTTCTCATCAAGTATAAACAACACACACACTACACCAAATTTTAGTTTTAGAAGCACTTTAATAGAGGGGGTTTTTAGAACCCCCTCCATAATTATGTTATATATTTTTTTAAATAAATTACAGCCGGTTTTAAAAACCCCCACAAATTAAAAAAAAAAAACTCTCTCTCTCACTCACTCACTCTCACTCACACTCACACCCACACCCGCACACACGCACACTCCCTCTCTCTCTCTCGATCTCCAAAGACTCACTCGCCTCGATCTTCGCCCAGATCGCCGCGACACCGGATCGATGACCGATCTTCACCGATCTTCAGCCGGCTTTGAAGACGCAGCGCTGAAAGAGTCATTCTCATCGAAGATTGCATGAATCCATTGATTAGGGTTTTCGTTGTCCCCGTTTGGGATTTTTAGGGTTTCTTTGATCGGAGAACCAGATCCTTGAATCTCCACAATCGATTTCTTGGTTGCTCACTTGGAATCGGTTTTAAGATCGATTTTCTCAGATTTGGAGCAAATCCTCACGATTTCTCCCCATCGGAGAAGCCTCATTTTTGTCGAAGGTATGGATTTCATTGTTTTTATTGTTGTAATTTTTTTGTTTATTGTGATGTTTGGATTCGCTTTGTTTGACATTATTCAAGTGTAGAGGGTTTCAAATCTATTGATTTTTCATTTACAGACAAATTGGTAGATAGAGAACTTAGAATCGGTTTGATTTGGTCATTTGTGCTCGGCATTGTTGTGATGTCCAGCTGATTTACATTACTCTGTTGAAGAAAAAGAAGAAGTGATGAAAAATTAAGAGCTTTTTATTATAAATAAATAAATAAATAAAATAAAGAACTTTATTTGATTTTTTTTATAGGAAAAAACAAGTGTATAATTTCTTGGTGTATCATGAACTTTGAGTTATGCTTAGTTTTTGTAGCTACTGAAATTAATTAATGAATGACGAGTAGTGAGTCGCCTTTTTATTTTTTTGGTTTTCTTCATTTTAACTTGGGTTTATTTATTAATATTTGTTTAATTTTTTGATTTATTAGTTAGATTAAGATGTAGCAACATTTATATTGAATATTCTTCCTTTTTGATTTTTTTCTTTTTGAAAAAAATAGGAAAGTTGATCAAGGCATTCGGACTTAGACCAAGACAACATGTTTACTTGAGGTCGTCAACTAATGGGCATAATTTTTTTGAAAATTCGTATAATTTGGAATATTTCTTTCATGTATGATAATAATTATATAAATTTTACATATATTTATTGAGTTAAATGAAGACGTTTTATTTATCTATTGATTTTTTATCACTTCTGGTTTGATTTGGTCACTTGTGCTGGCATTGTTGTTTTGGGAAGTTAACCAAGGTTATTTTTGGATTTAGGTAAGAAATTTAGTGGTTTTTTGAGATGTATTTCTAAAAAAATGTTGGTTGGATTGGTTTGTGAAAAAAACAGTAAATAATTTTTATTATTTATTTTTAGCTACCATTAGAATGTGGTAAAACACATTTAGAGTTCGGCATGATAAGGAATTCATAAAATCCTGTCAACTTTGTTAGCTTACTTTCCATTTATTAGTGAAACATAAATATATATACATAATTATATATTATATATCAAACATGCGAAGAATAGACCGGTTTGACAAAATGTCTCACAGAAAGATATTCTGTCTTTTAAAATCAATACAAAGAAATATTTGATTCATTCTTTATACGTACAAATCTTCAAAACATGATAGTAACATTTCAATGCTCATCCATAGTAACATTTCAATGCTCATCCATTTTTCTTCTCTAGTTAATTCACATCATAGAATAAAAGATCATCAAATTGACCCCTTTAAAAAGCGGCACTACTTTTTTTAGAGAAAAAAATAAAAATAAAAATTAATAGTTCAAGCTCGAGATAAAATCGATAAACCTTTATAACCATTAATCGAAAAGGCAGTGGAGTCGTATCGATCATTGCAAGTGATAATCAATCCAATAGTTGATCGATCTCTTAAATTTAATTTGCTTGGCATCATCACACTCACTCTCTAAATTTAGAAGCAAATCCACATAATCTTTCAAAGGATCTCATAAGGACTTCTTTTTATCCACATAATCTTCAAAGCTTCATGCCGACATCTATTTTCCTTCTTATTCATGAAAAATAAATAAATAAATAAATAAATAAATAAAAGGTTAAGGGTTCATGCATGCATTGTTCTCCTTCTTATCTTTTAAGCTTTATAGATATGGGCACCAATGTATTCCCATTCCATCTTTTTGACTATTGATTATCATGTAATACCTTTTAAACATGCTATGTTTGACCAAACTTGATTAGCTCAAATTGACACATCAGTACCTAACTAAACAAATTACAACCACCGATAAGTTTGGAAGTTAACTTAATGAAACAAAATAAATAAATAAATAAATGAATATTAGTCCTTTAGATATATGAAAAAGGAAAAAGGTTTATTATGTGTCTCACACTATAAAGGAGTGAATCTATTTAACTATTCATATGAAAGCACAAAGTTTATAAAGTTTTAGCTACCATTAGAATGTGGTAAAACACATTTAGAGTGCGATCTTTAAAATAAAAAAAATGGATGTAACAAAGAAATATTCTGAACTTATAAGTTATTAATCATGCCGAACTTTTTATTTTTCATATATATATATATATATACACATGAGAGTTTCCATTACATATGTATTTATTAAACTGTGACTTTCTTACCTGTATGCTTATATCTTGCAACCACAATATTTTACAGAAGTTGTAATATGATGCATGAAGTATCTCTTTTTAAAATACCATCTACAAATTTCATTCAAGAAAGAATGCAAAAAATAATTGTCAATGCTTTTTATGCAAAAAATATTTAAATTGAATTAAACTTTTTATGCTTTTGAATTTTGAATTTAAATTTTAGGAAAATTTTGTATATTATGTTTTTTTTTTAAGTTTAATTTAGTTTGGTGGGCAGCTTTTAAACCATGTTTTAAATATTTAAATTGAATTAAACTTTTTTATTTTGTTGAATGTTTTATATGTGCAATTTGTTTTGCACGTTCCCTGTTAATTTGGTTATTTTAGAGATTGATTTAACATCATGCCGCTTGTTTCTTTTTGATAAAGCAGAGAAGCAATGGGATTATGGGATAGAATCCTATGGTTTAGATTAGATTATCTATATCAAACAAAATAATTTTAATAATGTTATACCTGCACAACAGGTTTTTGAATAGCTCTTGACATGATGATGTAGTGTCACTTGTGTAACGATCCCATGAAGTATAAATGCCTTCTTAGTCTAGCTCTAGCATCAACCTCAAGCTCCATTTCGCCGATAGTAATAACTCTATCAATTTCCACTCTTTGGTTTGCCAAATTATTTTTGTTCCGTAATGAATAATCGACTATAGTAATAACTCTATAAAATTTTCCTAAAATTTTACAGAAGTTGTAATAGATTATCACAATTT
>NW_024087691.1:0-24605 GCF_009730915.1 Dioscorea cayenensis subsp. rotundata
CTTTTGCTCTCTTACTTGTTGTTTTTATTGTTGAGAATTGAATCATTTTCACACTTATCACTATTGATCTTCAACATAGCTAAGAATCAAATTAAGTGGTTTCTCCCTACTCCTTGTGGATTCGATACCAGCTCACGGGATTATTACTTCGACAAAGCTGTGCACTTACTTGGGATATACATGAGTACCTTGTCACTCAAGCATCATTGCTTCTTCATTATCCACTTCATGAGTCGAGACATACCTGGTATGGATCCGGGTTTAACATTTCATGCATGTATTCATCAACAATCTCATAAGTAGTATCTAGAAAATACAAGTATCATCGAAAGTGAGAGAATACCTGCCAAGGTTTTGGCAAGGCGATATGTGAGCTTGTCATCTCCAACTCTCAAGGTTAGCTACCCCTACATCGATGTCAATCAATGCCTGTAGAAGTCCATAAAAGCGGTCTCCCAAGTACCAAGGGTACATCCGGCTTTCTTATCGATGTCTAACACCACAAAATCTATAGGAAAAATATGCTTGTCTGCAACTTGAGCAAGCACATCTTGATACCCCTTAGATGTCTGCCCGTTCGATCCGTAATTACAAAGTTATCCGAGTTGGTCTGAGGCTCATCCAAGCCTAGCCTACAAAAGAAGGTGTATGGAATGGCGTTGACAACTGGCCTGAGTTCACTGATGCCATTTATTCACCAAATTGCGATATTACAGCGGAATGATGAAGCTTCCGGGTCTTTCTTCTTGATGCGCATGTTGTTTTGTAACACCGGGCGAGCAAAGGCAGTCTAAGATCAACTGAAGCATTCTCCTCTAACTTCCCTTATTAGTCAACAAGTCCTTCACAAATTTTTGCATACTTAGTGACGACGTACGAGATATGCGTGTATGTGACATGAGTACGGGTGTCAGTAATAATTACCCGGTGAGTGGGTGAGTCGAATCCCACGAGGGAGCAGAGGGCTACTAGTACTAACTTCTTCTCTGCTTTCTAACCTAATGATAAAATGGAAAGGTGTGGTGATCTAATGTGTGAAGAAGTGAATCCAGGAGATGAATATGCAAGGGTTAAATGGATGGAGATCTCAATCCCGGTAAAAAGTGGGGTATTTGGGCGATACTCCTAGGATTCGACTATTAGGTACCCAGAATAAGCAAAGTGTTTCTATGAAGAGTAAGTTAAGTGGTGGAAATCCAAATATAATCGGATCCGACCTCCCGATCACCGATACTAGTCCCCTACGAGGTCCCGGTGGAGAAATCGCTCAATCTCAACACCTCGCACACATATGGCTGCAAAGCACTCTAGGGATTCCAAGAGTTATATCCGATTCTAAAGATTGATCCAACCCTAATTCCCGGTGAAGGATCCTAACCACCTACGAGGTCCGGTGGAGAAATCTCTCAATCTCACGCCTCACACCAAATATGGTTGCATAGGCTTAAGGAGCGGAGATAGGGAATACACTCAGTCGGAGGCGGGAGGGACACTCCACTATCTCATGACTCACCCTCTCAGCCCCTCTTTAACCTTGAGTTCTAACTCTAATGGAGACCTCTCTAACATCAAAGTAACAAATCATGCAAATCCAATCAACCACAAGGATTAATTAAAAAAGCAAGCAATGAGAATACAAGATTAAAACTTAATCAAACTCGGATTAAATAGAAATACTAAGCAAATCCACAAAAGATGAGAATCCTAGGGTTCACAAGCCCAAATACCCTCTAGGGTTTTAGCTCTCCATGGAGCAACATACAAAAACACACCATCAATGAATGAAAGTACATTAAAACCATAGAAATAAACCCCCTTATATATGAGCTGATGGCCTTGATGGAGAGCTCGGCGTCTTGAAGGACCCACTCCGAAGCTAGGTTCACGGTGGTTTCCTTGATGCTATAGCGGAGGAGGAATCGATCAAAGTTGGTGACGAGTGCCTCCAAAGCCACAAAGACCCCCTCTCCAAACCCTAGCCGTCTCACCCCTCAAGAGCCGCACAAAGATGAGAAAGAATAGAGGCAAAATGGCTATTTATAGGGCCTTAGATGCGTGTCATGCATCACATGCCTCTCAGCGCGGTGTGGATTTTTCCCGCAGCGGCGTGGCGCAGAGGCCCCTCCAGCGGGCGCGGAGATTTCCAGCAGGTGCGTAGCTGATGATTTGCTCTGATGCTGCTACGATTACTATTTCTATAGTACTTTTCACGGCAGCGGTCCAAACACTCTTCTCTTGAGGCCACATGTCAGAGACTGCGTCCGTGTGGTAGGGTACGTAAAACTTTTCTTCGTCGCGTATCTTTGAGAGGTCTTGCAATCTTCACAGAGAAGGAATATGAAGATATAGCTGCTGCTATTGCCCTTCAAATAGTGAATTGACTTGAATCTTCTTGGAAGTTGTCACACATCTCCACGTTTTATGAAGCTGCTCTCGTGTCTTGGTACTTGAATTGAACAAGAACTCCCCAACATTGTGTCTTTATAGCCTATCTTTGCTTCCTTTTTTTACTCTTCAGGCATTCACAACCTATATGCATAAAAGAACACCAAATACACAATATGAGACATAAACCACAGTAAAAATGATGCTCAATGCATGTAAAATATATATAAAAATATGTCTACTCAAGCACTTATCACTTAGGCATTTGGGCGATGCCTCGATAAAAGGAATATTGATTTGGAGTTGCTTGAACAAACTCGGGGAACTTCTTGTACTATTCATCTCCTTGGTTATTCTTCAATCTAGAGGGATAAAGAGTTCTTGCCTTGAAAGTTGGGTGTGCCACCTCCTTCTCTTTGCTTGCTCCCTCATCAACCTCTATAACCTCGAGTGCGTGTTCATTGGGCCTCTCACTCGGGAAGCCTACCTTCAACCTCACGGCCATTTCTCAAAGTGATCGCCTTCACATGCGCTCTGGGATTGGTCTCGGTATTACTCGGCAAGCTTCCTTGTGGCCTTTTTCGATGAGAATTTGCAATTTGCCCACTTGATTTCAAGATTGTACAAAGAGGCGGTGTGGTTGCGAGTGTAGCCTCAAGTGATTGAAACCTTGTATCGGCGATTGCACAAACCTAGTCGAGGCCTTCTCTAAATTGGTCGTTTTAGGTCTCCAAACACGAAACTCGAGTTTTTCCATGTTTGGGGCTTGTTGTTGTTGTAAACTACAGTGGCCCCATGGCCTTTTGTGAACCTTAGTTGCTCCATGAGAAATTGAGATGACTCTTCCAACCCAATTGTAGGTGTTGCTATATGGATTCCCTTGGTTACTCATTGCATTATCCACAAAATCAACCTTCTCAACCCGAAGATGCATCACCAATGGAAATCGAGCGATCAGGAGGAAGCATGTCCTGCCACCACCCGGTACAAGTAGTCATTCTTTGCCACTCTATCCGAAGTTAGAAGATCTAACTTCTTACTCAACAATTCCACTTGGTAGCCAATGAACTTACATCTATCTCATGGAGCCCGGCACTTTTTCTTCTCCTAGCATTCCATTAGTAGCTATTTAACACCATTTCTTCAATTTGTTGTGCAGGCCTCACAGGGGTCTTTCTACCTAAAGGTACCTTCTGCTGCATCCAAGAGTTGCCTTGTACTCGAATTCAACCTATTGTAAAAGGTATGAACAATCAACCACTCCGGGAATCCGTATTGCGGGCACTTTCTTAGGAGCTCCTTGAACCTTTCCCACATCTAAAATAGAGACTCCAATTCTGACTGTACAAAGGACAAGATCTCATTCCTAAGATTTGAAGGTTTTTCGGGAGGGAAATAACGGGACAGAAAAGCTTCTACAATCTCCTCCCATGTGGAAATCGATGCTCTAGGTAATGAGTGTAGCCACTCTTAGCTCTCCCCTTTAAGGAAAATGGGAAGGCTCTCAGACTAGTGGCATCATCAGTCGCCTTGTTTATCTTAAGCATATCACACACCTCGAGAAAGTTCTCTATATAGTGTATTTGGATCCTCAGTCGGCCAAACCATTAAAAGCTGTCCGGATTGCTACAACATGTGGATGAATACCGACTTTAGCTTTCGAAGTTACGAGTGCATGTCGGGAATAGTGAATAGAAACACAATGATTGCTATCTAACTAAGATGAGAATAAATCGATTATATGATGAATGAGATTTATATAAAAAGAGATAAAAGAAATAAGAACGAGAGGCACAATAAAATTGAGAGATAAGACAATCGATATAAATAGGGTACTCAGATATTGTTCCACCTAGGACAATCGTTTCAAGTGCAAAACCAACTATTATGCTTCCTAACTAATGCATTAATGAGTCATGGAGATCTTAAGATACATGGTCCCCAAATCTAAGAGTCAACCATGACTAACTCTACATCAATTTTAACATTCACACGATTATACTGAGGTTCAAGGCGGCTCTAGGGAGTTCTAAGTGATAAACCCTATTCCTATGTGTAGAGCCTAACCCTTTGGTCGAGTCGGAAGGTCCAGTAGTCGCAATTAAGACCTGGGTGCGAAAAATCACTTCAAAGCTTCATTCCATTGCCTTTGCAGCTAAACCCCGGTGGAGGTCATCCCTTAGCCGTTCACTCTACTATGACCACAAAGAACTTAGGAAATGGAGGTAGAGTAAATCAAATCGGGAGGAAAAGGGACACTCTGCTACCTCTTGACTCACCCTCTCAAACTTATCCAATCTAGCTTTGTCTAACCCTCATGGGTGTCACCCATCCACAATGGTTACCAATATAGACTTTCGACCCTAGTGTCACTCTAAAGGGAGAAATCATTCGACAAGCATTCAAGATTGGATCTCAATTAAAAAGATCGATAAAAGGAATGCATAATAAAATGTTTAAAGAAACAATAAATTTGTAATACCACGAACCTTTGGATAATTCTTTGGAAAAAAATATTCGAGGGAGTATTACTACGATTTGCTGATAATATTTTTTATCTGAGTAATTTTTGGTGAGAAACCCAAGCGGAAAGAACAGAGGACTTAAATGTAAAAAGTTTTTTAAAAAAATTTTTGGGTTAAAAATAAATGAAAAGGATGGACATGAAATGTTTATGGAAAGCAGAGGGGCTGAAAAGTAAGATGGAAGGATCTTTTTAAAAATGTTGTGTTATAACACTGGGGACCGTTGGGTAATTTGAAAAGGACCTTTTTGAGAATACTATTTCATAATTCAGGGATCATTGGTGAGTTTTTCAGGGACTGTTTTGTAAGAAAAAATATATTTGGAGGGATTGAAAGTGAATTTCGGCTGAAAATGTAATTTAGAGGAAAAAAATCTAGGGTTTGAGAAATTGTTCATCTTCTTCTCCATCTTTGTGCTACTGATAACCGAGAAGAAAAAAATAAAATAAAAAAATGAAGAAATGAGGAGAAAAAAATGGGAGATTTGAGGTGGGGGATGGGAGATCATGGGAGGGAGGCTCGTGGGAGGGATGGTTTTAGTTGGTAAGAGCTTTTCTTGGTGTATTTTTTTGATGAATGAGTGTATGTATGCATGTATATATGTGTATTTGATGGATTTGATGAAGATAATGATGGATTTGAGTAGGAAAAAAACATGTTTAATGGTTATAGATGATTGTTGCTTCAATTTGTGTTGAAAAAAATCATTGTATTTGTGATGAATCTAAAGCTTGAATGAAGGATGAGATTTTTCGGTTTCTTGTAGCAATTCTTTGTAACACCGAGATTAGGAGTTTAGTTTAGTTAATTAAGTTGATTATTACGATGATTAAGGTGTTAATGATGATGGTTGGATTGGAATTGGTTGGGTTTAGCCAAGTTGATTTGGTTGAGTTGAGGGCTTGATCAAATCGAGTTGAAATGGGTTGAGGTTTGGTTCGGTTGATTTTTAGGTTAAGGGTTTTTGGACTGAACCAAGTTGGTTCAATGGATTTTTGAATAAAAATTGAATTGGTTAGTTTGGTTCGATGAAATTGAGTTTTGGTTTTCGGTCTTGATTAAAAAGCTTGGTTCGAGGGAATTAAGATTGGTTCGAGATTGGTTTAGGCTGTGTTTGAGTCTAAAGGCGGGTTGGTTTAAATACAATGTTGAAAGCCAATTGGACTATCTCGGTCGGGTTTTAACCGATTGGAGTGAGTGGGCCCAATAGAGTTGATTATTATTTTTTGTATTTTTCTTTTGAGTTTTAAATATGTTATTTATTTTTTTATTATATTATTCTATTAGGTGTTGTTCGAGTCTTGGGAGGGAGTTCAGGTCTAGCAAGGAACCCAAGGACACCAGGTGAGTTGGTAGTGGCTATTATTTTTAAATAATTGATTAATTATTATTATTTTTGAAATAATTGTTTAATAGCTAGTATTTTTGGAAATAAATGTTTAAGTATTTCATTTTATCATGTTTAATTGCAGTATAAAGGTTGAAATATACTTATATTTATTTTTCCTACGATGTTCATGATAACTCAGTATTGATACATCGAGTTTTGTATAATTATACGTATTTGTGAATAGTGAAAATACATGTATATGTGATTTTAATTATTCAATTCTTGTATTTATTTTTGATGGGTATATATGCTTTGATTTGGAGTGATTTGCGAAACCATGTGAGCATATTAAAGATGTTTTATCGGCATTGTTAGTAGAATTGGTTTTCATTCCTGGTATAGGAATGGTATCATGGATCTTTACTGGCATTATGCGTGGTTATACTTTTTGGCGTTGGCTTTGTGGAAAATAATGTTTATTTTCGTGATGTGAATACTTGTCTGGAAAAGGATCACGTGATATGATTTATATCGGATGGTATTATTACTTGTATTTACTTGATGGTTTTGATGGTGACGGGCTGAGGCCCGACTCACTGCGATGAGTGGGTCCCCCAGGCCGACCTTTAGAGGTGGCGTGGTGGACTACAGGTGTTGATTTACTCGAGGGGCCGGTTCGGGTGGGAGTGGAGAGCCACGGCTGGATATTCAGTCGGGTGGCAGGGGTCAGCGGCCGGTGAGCCGATGGGTCGGCGAGTAGGGGACGTGAGTTCCTTGGCTGCTCGAACCTAGCGTGACACGGCGAAGGTTTAGAGAGTTTTCTAGAACCATGTTATCTTTGGGTGAGTGTTGGGTATTGCGTTTATTTTTGAATTTGAAATTTATGTTATATTTTTGAATTGTGATGAGGCGGTATCTTACTAAAATTTGTGTTTTTGAGGAAAAATCGATTGATGTTGATCTATGTTGAATTTATGTTTCAAAAGTTCTTTAAAGATTGTATTTTGCTAAAATTTATGGTATTTTTGGAAAAGTTGGAAAAATTATTTGAGAAGTTAGTATTTATATACTATATATATATCTGTATTTAAGTATTTGAAATTATTAAGCCGCTCTCGAGCCAGTTTGAATGTCTTTGTAGCATGCGGAGGCGGGACCCTAGATTGCACTGATCGACTATAGAGCTAGTCGAGGTTGAGTCAGGGGCTGCGGTGGGTCCCCCACTTTCTTTATTTCTTGTCGTTGGTATTTGTGATCTTGTAGCGGTTGTACCCTCATAATTTGAGTTATTGTATTCATGATATTTATGTATTTGAACACATGTAGTTTGGTGTAAAAGTTGTAAATTGTGATTTGTAGGTGCGATTTTGTTTAAAAGCAGGGGTGTCGGGTTTCAGATTAAAGGGAATTTTTAGCTGATGGGTGCGCATTTACCTCGATAGAAGGGGTGGGTGTGACATCTTTTGGTATCAGGTGTAGGTTGAGATATCCGGTTTTGGTAGAGATCACGGGTTGTGATCCGAGCCCTAAGTTTAGAAGTCGTGTCTAGACTTAAAGGTTTAGTAGTGATTAGAGCGAAAGTTAAGGGCCCCGATAGAAGTATTTAGAGTCTCGATCGGGTTAAAACCTAAGTTGCGTGTTGGGATTGAGGGTGATAGTAGGTTTTGACATTTGAGACAAAGAGCTGAGTAGTGTACTGTGATCAGGATCATGGGTTGAGATATTTGTCGGAATTGTTTTTATCCAAAATGAGTTGACTTGAAGATGCCAAAGAAGTGTGTTTGGCATGTTGTTTGTTGACTGATATATAGTGATTTGCAGTGTGATTATTTACTATTAAGCGTATTTGTAGCAAGAGAAAGCGGATCTTGGAACCGATAAATGAAATTCGGTGATATCAGTTGATGTATGCTAAGAAATTTCGAGGGCGAAATTTTCTTAAGGAGAAGGATTGTAATACACTGAACCTTTGGATAATTCTTGGAAAAAAATATTTAGGGTATTACTACGAGTTGCGGTAAGATTTTTTTCTACGAGTAATCTTTGTTGAGAAACCCCAGTGGAAAGAATAAGGACCTAAATGTAAAAAACTTTTTAAAAAGATTTTTGGGTTATAGAATAAATGAAAAGGATGGACATGAAATGTTTATGGAAACCGAGGACTGAAAAGGTAAGATGGAAGGGATCTTTTTAAAAAAATGTTGTGTTATAACCTGGGGACCGTTGGGTAATTTGAAAGGACCTTTTTGAGAATACTATTTCATAATTCAGGGATCATTGGTGAGTTTTTTCAGGGACTGTTTTGTAAGAAAATATATTTGGAGGGATTGAAAAGTGAATTTCGGCTGAAAAATGTAATTTAGAGGAAAAAAAATCTAGGGTTTGAGAAATTGTTCATCTTCTTCTCCATCTTTTGTGCTTCTGATAACCGAGAAGAAAAAAATAAAATAAAAAAATGAAGAAATGAGGAGAAAAAAATGGGAGATTTGAGGTGGGGGATGGGAGATCATGGGAGGGAGCTCATGGGAGGGATGGTTTTAGTTGGTAGAGAACTTTTCTTGGTGTATTTTTTTGATGAATGAGTGTATGTATGCATGTATATATGTGTATTTGATGGATTTGATGAAGATAATGATGGATTTGAGTAGGAAAAAAACATGTTTAATGGTTATAGATGATTGTTGCTTCGATTTGTGTTGAAAAAAATCATTGTATTTGTGATGAATCTAGCTTGAATGAAGGATGAGATTTTTCGGTTTCTTGTAGCAATTCTTGTAGCACGAGATTAGGGTTTAGTTTGATTAATTAAGTTGATGATGATGATGATTAAGGTGTTAATGATGATGGTTAGATTGGAATTGGTTGAGTTAGCCAAGTTGGTTTGGTTGGATCAAACCAAGTTAGAATTGATTTGATTGAGTTGGGTTTTGGATGAGAATTGAAGTGTTTGGGTTTAATTGAATTAATCAGTGCAGGGTTTGATCAAATCAAGTTGAGTGTGGTTGGACTTGAATGGTTTGGTTGAATTAAATTAGTTGAAGTTGATTTGGGTTTTGGTTTGGATGTTGGGCTAAGGGTTTTGGGCGAACCAAGTTGGTTCAACGAAATTTGTATAAGATTGAGTTGGTTCAAAGGTCTGGTTCAGTGAATTTGAGTTTGGTTCGATGGAATTGAGGTTGGTTCAGAATAGTCTAGCCCAAATTGAATTGAGCTTTAATTGTAATTGGAGACCAAATTTGGTTATCTGAGTCGAGGTTTGAACCGATTGGAGTGAGTGGGCGATAGATAGTCTATTATTGTTCTTGTATTTTTCTTTTTGTTTAAATGTGGTATTTATTTTTTTATTATATTATTACATTAGGGTGTTATTCGAGGGCTTGGGAGAGAGTTCAGGGCTAGGGAAGGAACCCAAGAACACCGGGGTGAGTTGGTAGTGGCTATTATTTTTAAATAATTGATTAATTATTATTATTTTTGAAATAATTGTTTAATGGCTAGTATTTTTGGAAATAAATGTTTAAGTATTTCATTTTTATCATGTTTGATTCCATATATAGTTGAAATATACGTATATTTGTTTGCCATTGATGTTCAGTGATAACCGTATTGATACATCGGTTTTTGTATAATTATACGATGTTGTGAATAGTGAAAATACATGTATATGTGATTTAATTATTCAATTCTTGTATTTATCTTTTGATGGGTATATATGCTTTGATTTGGAGTGATTTGCGAAACCATGTGAGCATATTAAAAGATGTTTTATCGGCATTGTTAGTAGAATTGGTTTTCATTCTGGTATAGGAATGGTATCGTGGATCTGGGCTTTACTGGCATTATGCGTTGTTATACTTTTGGCATTGGCTTTGTGGAAAATAATGGTTATTTTCGTGATGTGAATACTTGTCCTGGAAAAGGATCCTGTGTTATGATTTATACAGATGGTATTATTGCTCGTATTTACTTGATGGTTTTTGATGGTGACGGGCTAAGGCCCGACTCTGCGATGAGTGGGTCCCCACGGGCCGACCTTTAGAGGTGGCGTGGTGGACACGGGTGTTGATTACTACGAGGGCCGGTTCGGGTGGGAGTGTAGAGCCACGGTCGGATATTCATCGGGTGGCCAGGGGTCAGCGCCGGGTGAGCCAGATGGGTCAGCGTTAAGGGCGTGAGTTCCTTGACGGCTCGAACCTAGCCGCGCCACGGCGAGGGTTTAGAGAGTTTTTAGACCATGTTATCTTTGGGTGAGTGTTGGGTATTGCTTTATTTTTGAATTTGAGATTTATGTTATATTTTTTTGAATTGTGATGAGACCGGACTCTCACAAAATTTGTGTTTTCGAGAAAAAAATCAATTGATGTTGATCTATGTTGAATTTATGTTTCAAAAGTTCTTTAAAAGATTGTATTTTGCTAAAATTTTGGTATTTTGGAAAAGTTGGAAAATTATTTGAGAAGTTGGTATTTATATACTATATATATATTGTATTTAAGTATTTGAAATTATTAAGCCACTCTGACCAATCTGAATGTCTTTGTAGCTGCAGGGAGGCGGGACCCTAGATTGCACGATCGACTATAGAGCTAGTCGGGGTTGAGTCCGGGGACCCTGCAGTGGGTCCCCCCTTTCTTTATTTCTTGTCATTGGTATTGTGATCTTGTAGCGGTTGTACCCGCAAATTTGAGTTATTGTATTCATGATATTTCTGTATTTGAACCTGTAGTTTGTGTAAAATTGTAAATTGTGATTTGTAGGTCTGATTTTGTTTAAAGCAGGGTGTCAGTTTCCAGTTAAAAGGGAATTTTAACTGATGGGTGCCACATTTACCTCGGTAGAAGGGGTGGGTGTGACACAAACACTCCATATGAAGTGTTTGATCGCCACCAAACGATAGATTGTGAGGCCTACCCTTTTTTTTTAATAACGAGAAAACCGTCGCATCCACATTTTTTTCAAATGAGAACTTTTGCATCATTTTAGTTTTTGTCTATAAATACATGATTCATTAATTCTAAAATCAAATTACATTCCTCACCACTCTCTTTCAATCTTCCGCTTTATTATAGATAGAAATACTCTCTCATCTTCACAAACTCTAAATTTAAATAATTTTTAAAAATTCTCAAAATTTTAGATACTCTTTTTTTACCACAAAATATGCAAAATTTTCAATTCCTCTAAAATTTTCAAAATTATCCAAATTCTTAAATTTTTCTTACTTTAATGCAATTGTCCAAAATCGATCAGATTGTTCCATATTCTAGTCTTATGTATTTAGAATCAGGGATGTCTAATTCGTGCATATGACATGCTTCAATCTCAATGGGCTATATTATGTATGACCTTGATCTCTTCTGGCATTAGGAAAAATTAAAAGATATTATGTATACATGCATAATGTTGCATAATATGATAATTGTTAAAGAAGAAAGAGTATTATTGTTAGCTCCGAAGGGATAGAAGTGTGATAATCTTTCGCTCAAACTCTCATGTAATGCAATCACACACAATCAAACATGCAAGAAAAAGAAGACACACAAATTGGTTACCCAGTTCAGCACAACCTGCCTACATCTGGGGGCCGAGCCCGGAGAAAATAATCCACTAAAAGAGAAAAAGAATGAAGAGTACAACACACACTCATACTCTCACAATAACAAAGAATAAACCTTTCTAGATTGTCCAATGCCCACTCTCCTCAACCCACACACTAGGGTCTCTCACTCGTGACTTATCCTAAATCTTCAAGTAGGGTATCTTATATAGACGTCTCTACGTCCCAACAAAGCTTCCTCTTTTAGACTTCTCCGTACCTTCCTAACTTGGACACCTTCTGAAATTAGACATTGCAACTCTAGTTATAACTGACTTACAACACGGGCTACCTGCTAATCCTGATTGAGTTCTAGTTCCTATTGCAACATGACTTACGACACCTCCAACCCTCCCAGTTGCTCCAGTTCATGTCGACGTAGTCCATTCCTCCCGAGCTTCTACCACCAATAACTAGCCTCCTTCCTCATGTCATACCAACAAGTCCCTCTCCCGAGGGTTGCACCTACCAAAGCGCGAATTCATCTCAACAGAGATGGTCTCCAAAGATCTCCCTGTTTTTCTTTCCAAAATTGGTCCAAGTTTGGTCTTCACAAAATCTTCAAACTTGATCTTCATTCATCGAAGTTTTGTCTTCAATATATTGTTACTAAACTTGATCTCCTCTCATCCAAGTTTAGCTCTTCAATATCTCCCAAGCATGATCTTCGTTTATCCAAGCTTGGGTCTTTTAATCTTCTATCAAATCTTGCCATAGATGTCTTGTGTCCTTGAATAGATTGTGTCTTCAAATAGCTCCGCCCCATAATTAGCTTTAAATATTTCTTTCAAATTGCATTACTAATTATGATCTTGAGAATCATCATGTTGGCTTGCCCTTGCTTTTTTTTTTTAATTTGTATCTTCAAATAGCTTCACACCAAACTAAGCTCCATGTAATCCTTGGTCTCTAAGTGATGATCTTCATACTTACCAACAATAGATTATTACTTCTTTAGAAGATCCTCCACATAGTCAATAAACCTCTCATAAGGAAAAAAATTTATCAAAGATAGAGATTCTAACATCTTGGATCTTATCAAAAATAGATTAAATCATAACTTTAGATATACTTACTCTTCAAAAGATATCCTTTCACTTTGATGCTCATTACTAAAGATAGATTTTCTCTATATAATTCATTAAGAGAAATTCTCCAAACATAATAAGCTCATTCCATGAGCTTCTAGCATTCATGTCTTCATTTTCACTTCTTTTCATATCATCAAGTGTCTATTCTAAGTCATTATCCTTGTCACCTTGTTTGCCAGGCCATCTCATTTGCCACGTCACCATTGCTTGTGCCACGTTATCTCCTTGCCTGTCATATAATAATGCAATTTAAGCTTCCAACCCAAGCAACTACAATCACAAATTTGGGATGATGATAAAGGGAAGCTTCGATTCTCATTTGTCGAGGATGCACTCAAGATTTTCACTAGTATCTAAAATGAAATGCAGAACTATGTGACGAAGAAGTGCATCATCAACTTTGATTAGACTTAGCCAAGCATATTTGGGAATAATTTGGAGGAAATAAAGATGAAAATTAGTGTTCTTTATCATAGTACTTTTTCTTCACCTAATATGAATGACATTAATTATGTAATTTTTTTGTCACTCTTAATTTATAATAAATTGGTTTTTATTTCTTCTTCAATTTGATAATTTTTTTTATCAACCAAGAATTAAATAGTCTTAAAAAATTAACAATATATTATTTTATAAAAATTTGTATAATTTTTTAAAAACTTTAATAATGTATTTAAAAAAATATTTTTGGATGTATTAACTAATTATTTCCTTTATATAATGAAATAATTGAATTATATAAATATCTTTATTATAAAATTTATGTTATAAATAATTAAAATAATGAGTGAAATAATTGTGAATATCAAATTATAGTATAATTATTATAAAAAATAATTATATAGATAAGAGTTTAATAGAATAATGAGGTGATATTATATTATATTATATATATATATATATATATATATATATATATATATCAAATTTTTAAATAGTTTTACTATTAAAGATGCCCTGTGGAGGCTATTTCTCAACACTTTCATTTCATAGACAGATGATTCTTTTTTAAGTGCTACAACTACTTTTTCCACAATGCTTCACCCCATTTTGTCCTCTTTTTTACCTGGTGACATGCGTGGCCTCAATGCATATTTCATTCCTATTTTTGTATATGTTGGTCTTTTCCCCTCTGTTTTGTTGCTCACCTCCCATGATTATATCATGATTTTATTTAGTGGAAATTGCCAAAAAAACCCTTTAAGTTTGTAAAATTGCCAAAAACACCCCGTTAGTTTTGCAATCCCCAAAAACCCCTCCTTTTTAAAAGTCTATGTTTTTCAAACCCCCGAAACCCACGTAGACGGATGTGAGCGGAGTGAGTTTCAAATTTTTTTGGATGAAAATGCCCTTGCATGGGGAGTCGTGGTGCGAGCCATCTCGGCGATTTGAGGAGGAAGTGGGGGTTTTCCGTAGGGTAACCCCGAGAGGCGAATTTATTGGAGCCCGTTTAATTGCTTTTTTCTCAACTCACGTCTTGAGCTTTTCCATTTCAAGTCGTCTCCGAGTTGTCTCTACCGTGAAAGCCTCTGTAATTGGCATTTCATCGACTTTTTCCCTTTCCACCCGGTATCTCGAAGGAGAAGTCCCCATGTGACTAGTTGGCATTTCAGTCGATTCTGATCTAAGGTATTGAGTATGGTTTTATGTTAAGCTGCTACATTACAAAGAAAGATTTTTCGGTTTTGTTTTGTGCTCTTGTTTTTGTTGGAAGATATTGAAGTCTCTGAGGGGATTTCTCGGTGGGGGTTTTGTTAGTCTCGAGGGAGATTTCTCGGCTAGGGGTTTTTGTTTTGTTTTTGCATTTTCAGTATGTATACACTATCGAAATAGTTTTTTTCGATTGTTATGATTTGTGTAATATTTATAATGTACATTTTCCGTTTCGTTTGATATGGTTGCGGTTTTCTGAAATGAGGGTTGGCGTTTAAGAAATGAGATGTTACGGTTTAACATTTGTTGTCTCCGTTCAAGTATTCTCGTCTACTGTTTAACAAAATGGGTCTCTGTTTAACATTTTATATCTACATTTTAATAAGCGAGAGTTCTACGTTTAAAACCTTATATTTCCGCTAAACTTTTTATCAGATCTGCATGTTGAAGTGTGTTGTTATTATCGTGAGCTTGTGATTATGGCGGTCGACCCTAGTTAATGGGCGTTCTATTTGGCGCAGTTGTGGAGACCTTAGGCGAATTGAAAGTTAACATGACCCCTCGACCTTTGGGAGATTATTCGAAGGACACCGTTTGCGCGTTCATCTGGTGGAAGCCGTATACCAAGAGAGGGCCCTTCTTGATTCTCTTTTTGCAAAGATGCGATGGTGCGCCTGATAAATTCGGGGATCGGGAAAGCTCGCGAGTTTCGGACCTCGAGATGTGGCCCTCGTTCTTGGTGCGCGTTGCGATGGCGAGCGTGGTCTTCGAGAAGAAGAAAACGGTCGGCGTTCGAAGGGCCGGTATCTATCAAAGACCTCTGAGAGACACGGAGACTCCGTCGAAGCACTGCAGTGCAACTTGTTCGACGAGAGGGAGAAGAAGATAATTTTGTCAAACTCGATGGTGTACTCATGGGGACGATCCTCTTCCCAAATCACATCATGCTCGGTTCCGAGCTGGATCGGGTGATTACGTCGATGATCTACCCGGCCAGTGGGGCGATCACGCGTGGGCGCGAGGCGGCCTGAAGTGGCTTATGGAGGATATTCCACAAGCGGCAGCCCGAGTCTGCGAGATAGATCTTGCCGGGAAGAAGACCAGACACGAGGAATGCGTTAAGGGTTGCTGCAGTCGCTTAACGTGCGGTTTCTGGTGTCGGGAGCGAGGGAAGAAAGTCCGTTTCGGCGAGATCCCAAGGATCGTTTGTGCTATCGGTGAAAGTACTTCAGGAAGCAGCGACGGTAGAAAGCAAAGCTTGTCGTCGCTCGATGGAAAAAGAGGTAATAAATCATGGACGATGTTTAATATAAGTCTTTTAATGTTTAAACATTTTATTTAGCGTTTAACTTTAGTATTTACCGTTTAACTCTTATTCATACTGGTTTAAATTTTTGTTCTCCGTTTAATTATATTCTATAACGTTTAAATATATAGTTTTTATAGTTTAAAATGAATGATCTCGCTGAAATTGTTTGGTTTTACGTATGTTAGTTTCTCGAGTAGGTTCGGGAATCTTTGAAGAAAGAAATATTTGTTGGCGCCAGCCAAAGCGGATGGATGCCATTGCTCACGAACCACTTGCTCAAGGCGAGGATGAGAGAGGCGGCCTCTATGGGCGTGTGGCCGGGCGCAGTTCTCCTACTTCGACCCACCACGCGCCGCGATTCCTCGGCCAGGAAGTCCTCCCCTACCCGGCGGATTGCAACAACCCCCTGCAGCAGCGGGAGTCCACGCGACCATGGCGAGCCCCTCCGAGGCAGTGGCGGCCCCAGTGACATTAGGGCGAAGATGTCACCGCAGAACTCTTATGCGGCGTGCGAGATATTGATGACCGAGGTTTCCTACGGCATGCTCGTGTGGAGGCGGCGGAAGGGCGTTCAGACGGCCATGCGCCATCCTCGAAAAGAACTGAAGCACCGGAGACGAGCGAGGCGTCGAGTGGCAGCGAGCGACATCATCGGAAGGTCGTTTCCAAAGGCGGCCACATTCGAAGATACTTGTGAAAAAGAGGAGAACAATCTTGCCTCGTCTCCAGCGTGGGTGACGATGAAACAATAGCGACACTATCGGTGCGTGATCTGCCTCTGAGTGCATGCCCTAGTTGATGACATGGCCGTGACGGTGGAGGACATCGTAGATGATGTGGCCCGTTCTTGCGTGATTGAGAAGGTCGTTGACTCTCTTCTCGATGAAATCAAGTCGAGCCGGTGGAGCCAGTGCAGAGATTGCGGCATCAAAGATGGACACAATCCACGAAGGTCGAGAACGAGTTAAGGGTGTGTCTCCCGATGATGCTTTGTTGTCATGGCCCGCGGTTGAGAAGATCGTCGAATCGTTCTGCGTGGTAGTGGCCGACGACTGCATGACCAGCGGGACAGCAATCCCACCACAACAAGAACCATGTAAGGAAGTGTCTGCGGGTTGATCTTGTCGCCGCGTCGTCCCCGCGTCGAGCCGGACGCAATCCCACGACAAGAACAACAATGTAAGGATGTGTCTGCGGTTGATCTCTGTCGCCATCGTCCCGCGTCGAAGGGAAGATGCTTTGATGAAGACCCCGACCGAGCGAGCGAGAGAGATGATCGAGGCCAATCGAAAAATTGGACGGGAGCGGCTCGGAAAGCTTTTTATTCCAAGAAGAAGAAATGGGTTGGCCTCGAGTCGTCTTAACAAATACGGCGAGGAGTTGATGAGGATCTTCCTCAGCTGCTCTATGGGACTGAGTAAGTGTAACGTTTTTATGATATTGTTTAAAGGGTTTCTTATAGTGTTTAACTATTACCTAATAGTGTTTAATACCATTATGTTATCATTTAAGTTTTTAGCCTTCTAGTTTAATTATATATAATATCATGTAACAATTGATAATATCATTTAAATATTCTACGATATGGTCTTCTAATATACATTATCGTTTAACCTCGAGACCTTTGTCATGTGTGGAAGAATGACGCCTCGGCCTCGACCTGCTGACGGGTTATACCATTTGCAGGGGAAGGAGATGGTCGACGATGATGTGATGGGCGCTTTCGTATGCATAATACAAAAGTCGCCGACGAAGACCCGTATCCTTACTGAAGCAGCGCCTCCATCATCGAGACCGCTTCTTATTTGTTTATGTCAGCGGGGACGACACACATGACAGCAATTATGGCTATGATCGGGGATCTGTCGCTAGACTTCGCGTGAAGTTCAAATTGTCATCCTCCCGATAATCATGAATGACCACTTCCATGTCGTCGTCTCGGACGATGATAAACAAGAATACGAGCGTTATTCTTCAGTATCGGGGAATGCGATAAGGACGCGCGTTGGACATGGTAAGTTCTTTAATTATGTCCGATTAATATCACATTTGGTATTTAAATCGGTATTCTAATCTCGACTTGCATATCTCGACAGTGAATCTATTCGACCTTTGTGTCGATATGGAGTTAGGCGAGTCGGCAGACAAAATGCCAGCTGATGTAGCGACCACTGAAACCCAGCGCCAAAAACAAGGCGTCGATTGCATGAAATCACGTCGTATGCGGTTTTGTCGAGCGATGCGTGGGGTGAGAGTTACGACTACAGCGAAGCAGGGCGTTCCCTTACCTCGAGATTACGGTATGTTACCCCGATACTTAGGGAGGAGCGGCAGGCGTCCGTGACGAAGGGTACGTCACGGCGGGTTAAATGCTTTTTGAATAACATGTCTTGTATACTCCGATCATCGATTTTGTTTTCAAATGTAAATCCGGACAAATTCAATTCATTGTTTTCGTGTTCGAAGAACATGACTTGTATATCTTAATGTAATTTTTGTTTGTTTTGAATTGTAAAGCAGGTTAAATTCCATTCGGTTTTATTTCATTGTTTAATTTTACGTTGTAATTGTGTACATTTCACTTTCGTTGTTTAAATATAGTATATATCGTTTAAACATCGGTTTTAAATATTTCAAATTACTGTGTGCACCGTTTAAAAATAACACTTTCTCCTGTTTAAATAAATGCACTCATTGTTTAACTAAATATGGAAAGTTGCCCATCAATACACAATTCAATTCGTTGTTTTTGTTTTTCGAAGAACATGACTTGTATATCTCAATGTAAATTTTTGTTTGTTTTTCAATTGTAAAGGCGGAGTTAAAATTTCATTCGAGTTTTCATTTCATTGTTTAATTTACGTTGTAGTTGTGTACATTTCGTTTTCATTGTTTAAATATACCGTATATAGTTTAAACATCGGGTTGAAATATTCAGATTACGTTGTATCGGTTTAAAAATAACAATGTCTCCGTGTAAATACATTCGATTCGTTGTAAATACACAATGTTTCGCATCATCGCTCGGTTTATTAACAATGCCTGATCGGCAGGTTTCATTACTGAGATCGTCGATTGTGACGGATCCTTGGCGGCTCAGGCTGCGATGTAACTCATGCGGACATCAAGCGCTGCGACTCGATCCTCTTTCGTCTAGGCCACGTACGCCTTCTAGTCACGGTGGTCGTAAGCGAAGCTCCGCGATTCCGTCTGAAGGCCCTGTCGTCGATCGAGTATGGGAATATAGCTTCCTTGTATGCCGGTTTGTAATTATCGGCGGTGAAGTACCCGCTAATAAACGTCGATGTGCACGTTGGTGTCCGCATGCGTATTCTTTGCTAGAGCATGTTTGCGAGGGATACCATAAACTTGCCAGCTTCGACATGAACAGGAGTTCGATGGAGATCCGCGGAGTTCGTTTGCATTGGTCGATCGGCCGTAGCGATCGTCGACACAGCGACCAACGCGAGATTTCGTTTGCTATCTCAACGATGATCTCTAACTGAGATGTATGTGCAGGCGTAAAGTAGGTCTCCCAGTTTGGTCGCTTGCTCACGCTTGGGTTACATAACATGCGCATCGAGCTTGAACACAGCAAATAAGGTTAAACAAAGGCGATGTGATGGTTAAATAATTCGTCGACATGTTTAAACATTATTGTAATTAAATAAGCGAAATGATTAATATTTAAAAAGTCGGAAAAAGTGTAATTAAACAAAAGATTGAGAATGTTTAAAGGGTAATACTAAATGTTAAGTGTAAATCGACATTCGCCCGGAGACCTTATGGAGTCGACCATTTTGTCAGTGCGGTAAATGACGAGCTTCCTTGATCCAAGCGTTGAAAGCGACTCCGCTGACGTTACGAATACATCTACAGCGATCACCTCCGAGCACGATAAGGTCGACCTGATATGTGCGTATCAGTTATTAATCAACCCGGTGATGAGCTTCGGGTGATATGGCTGCCGGTTCGATTCGCGGTATCGCCGAAATCTTTAGCGTGGATGCCAACTTGTATTCTTGGAGGCGTGTGTGTGTGTGTGTGTGTGGACCGCACTCCTCCTCGATTGCCTTCCCAGAGTCGGCGTTGGCTTTTACCGTAGGTGGCCTCCAGATGTCGAGGCCGATGCAGCGTGGCCGAAGAAGGGAGACTCTCATGATGCGCTCGCTGAGGCCACTTGGACTGTCCGGGCAGTGAGTATCTCATGATAATCCTCCAGCCTCGTCACTCCAAGGCATCGTAACTTGAATATAGACAAGTCCAATTGGCGTGATCTCGTTGTCGGTATCTAGAAGGCTGACGTCGACCAGTTATTCACCAGTCTTTCCTTGTGGTGGCATTAGTGTCTGCGATATTTCGAGGTGGGTACCGTCGGCGGCGGCTTTGCAAAGCCCTCTTGAATCCCACCGATACCGCAGCGAAAGAAAGAATGCCGTTTAAAGCGATCGTAAAAATCTCTCCAGATCATGACCTTTGCGGGATTTGTCCTCGGCCGCCTTATCCGTATGCAAGCAACCGGTCATGGCGGAATGCTTCGGTACTTGAGTCGAGAACCCGCTTTGGGCATGCTCTTTCCCCAACCAAACACCTTGTATGGTATGTGGACACCACATGTTCCCTAACATGTCCTTACGAATGGAGTAAGCGCAGCACAAGGGGCGGTGTGAGCTTACGGGCTCACTCGTGCTGTTAACCCGTTTTGGGCTTTTTGGATGTGGCCTTAGAACCTATGCCACCACTGGAAGTGTGTGACGGGTTGATTGTCTTGATTAAGAAATGTTTTGTTATACTCTTTTGATGCATGAAGGCGTGACGGCTTGACCATCGGTAGCATTCCGCGATCGCTAGATGTTTTAGTTCTTTGTGAATTTGAAGTCGAAAATTCGGCACGATTGCGTGATTCCAGTACATCCACGAAATGTTGGAAAGGCAATAAAATTGACGTTGACCAGTATCCGGCGAGCACTTGAGAATGATCGGGAAGAAGACATCACCGAAGTCGAGGGAGTGCGTAGGGATGAATGGGAGCGCTCGCGAATGCAATTCACTTGACACTTGATCGAATGAAAAGATCAATATGTTAAGCGGAGAATATAATGTTTAAGCGATAATGACAATAATTAAGCGTTAAATTAAATACTTAAACATTCTTAATAACGTAAAAGGACTAGTCTGATATGTTAGCAGGTGGCCAGACGTATTTAAGCAATAGCGACCCCAGAACCAATGAATAATTAAAAAGAAAGAACACAGCGAGTAAACCTCGTTTCATTTAGGATCCAGTAGCATTTTTACGTAAACTGACCAGATGTCTGACGCATTTGAAGATGGAGTGGACGTGGCATCCATTTGGAAGTCGACATCGTTTTCTACTCGATGGTTTTATATCCGTAAAGTGTGATGAAGACAGCAGCGAGAGAAACCCGGACCCGTCGCTCGTATCTCATTAACACCCGGTTCGAGTCGGTAGTGAGCATTCTTAGCTCTTCCTCCCGTTGAATCTACTGTCATACCACGAAAGCTCTCAAGCAATATATCGTCCGAAAAGCGGAAATCATTACTGAGCGAATGAGAGCTGAAAAGACAAAAAGCGAGGCGATGAAGAAGAAGAAGTAAGAAGATGTAAAAGAGAACAATCGATCGGAAAAGACGAAACAAAAAGTCTGCTTTGCGGTTGTATGCATAGAGGTTAGACTAGGCGGTGATGTGGTGGGCGGTATTTTTCCCTCCGTCCCAGGCGAAAGAGGAGAAATATATGTCATTGTCGAGGAAGACATTAAAAGGTTCGACAACACCTCATAAGCGACTATTAATCGATGTAAACATTGGTGGGACTTAAAAGCGAAGAAGATCACGATGGATTGAAGCAGGCGTAATAATTTAATGCGGCGTCGTTTTCTTAAGCGGTAACAGTCGAAGTGGTAAATGTCGACCCGTCTTAAAAGGAATTTAGTTTTACGTTAGAAGCAGATTTATATATTTGAATTGTGATAATGAGGAAACGACAAGATGTGATGTAACTCCCTTGCCAGTTTTACATCGAAGCCGTGACATGAAAAGGTTGAAACGTGATGTGATTTGGTGACTTTCCTTCCATGAATTTCAGACTAGTAGGATTCGCGTGGACTGCATTTGAAGTGAGCGGTGGGGTAGGGAAGTTAACTTATTATGAGGAAGTGGTGGTGTTAGTTATATAATTTTATTATTTTACAGGGTCGTATCCACAAAAGGTTGGCCCAAATCCATTGTTTTGAGCCATATCAATCAGCTCTCGTAATACTTTGGGCCCAATAACTTGATAATTCCCTAATTTTATTATATACATACTAAAATCACTTCCAAATCCTTCACCTTCGTTCTTTATTCGAGAAAATCACAAAACCTAACCCTAATTCGTTCCATTTCTCCCTCAAACCCTAGAAATCATCCTCTAATGGCTTCTCAGCATCAAAATCTTTGGTTTTAGTGGGTTGGGTTTCTTGTGGTTGGTGTTTTTGTTTTTGTTTTTTATTTTTTATTTTTTATTTTCGGAAGAGAGATTGTCTCGTTTTGCCTTGGCCGATTGGGATGATCTACACTGCGATCGATACGTTTTACCTCACGGATGAGCAGTTGAAGAACTCGCCGTCGCGGAAGGATGGCGATGATGAGGCCACGAGACCACGCTTTGTGAGGATCTATGGGTGCGATCTCATCCAGGAGGCGGAATTCTTCTCAGATTGTATCTTTTTTTTTTTTAATTATTCTTTGTGTTTCTTGGATTCTTTGGTTGATTGAGAATGGATATTGTCTTCAAATTTTATCTTTTTCCTCCTTTGATTGGTTTCTTGACAATGATAAGGCCTCAAGCTGTGATGGCAACTGGGCGGTGCTCTTTCATCGATTTTATTGCGAAATCGTTTGCCCGTTTCAGTGTTAAGGTAAAAAATGTCATCTTTTTTTTTTTTTCTTGGTATTTATGTTCATAGGATTTGGGATTTGGATTGATTGGTAGATAAGCTTTGTTGTTGCAGAGGTTGCCGCAAGCTGTGTGTGGTTAGCTTCGAAGTTGGAAGAGTCCTAGGAAGGCAAGCAGAAGTTATCATCGTGTTCCATAGGATGGAGATCCGCAGGGAGAATTTGCCACTTGAATATTTAGATGTCTTCTCTAAAGGTTGATATGTTATAAGGTTGATTTTATACACTTGTTGAGTTTATGTTCTTTCCCAAGTAGTATGATTTGCTTTTAGCATTGATTAGACTGCAAAGATTTTTTGACTTGTTTTACTTTACCACTGTTCGCATGTTTCTGTTCCAAATTTTGCAGTATGAATTCTGTAATTGGGATAATTGCTTGTTTCACGATTGTGTGTCACCAATGCGGTCTTTTCTTATTAAGCTGTCATCCTTCTTTGATTTTCTTGATAACAGAAGTACTCTGGGTTGAAGAATGATACAGTCAAGAACAGAGCGACATTTGTAAGGGATGGGTTTCATCTGCCATGTTGAACATCCTCATAGTTCATATCAACTACCTTGCAACACTTGGAACCCCGACAGAGTTGAGACAGGAAGCTGGAACTTAGCCAATGACGGGTAATGTATCATTCAGTGTGTTATATCATAGCTTCTAATTAACATTGATACTATTGTTCCGTGTTTTGCTAGTTGATTATTGATATCTTTCTCTTCAATATTTCAACAGCTAAATTTTTTAAGTGTTCTTATTGTTGGTAGCAGGCTTGCAGTTGTCCATTGTTTATTTTAATTTTATTCTATGCCTTATAAGCCAGCACGGAAATAGTTGCTGGACCTTGATAGGTATTTTGGGTGAATTGAGGGTGTTGGATGACTTTTCTTTTATCTTTTCTTGAGGTGGTTGTGATGTTCAGATATTGTTGTTTAGTTCTTCCAGTTCACGATATTGGTATCATGACAATATTCTGCTTTCAATATATGTATTCTTATGCTACTTAATAATCATTTCAAATAAATCTTTAATATGCTTGAATGAAAAGTAAACATCATAATCTACTTGTAACCATTGATCATTTTAATTTGGTTAAAATTTTTTTTTTTTTTTTTTTTACATTTTGCTTTTCTTTGTCTACCATTTGTAGTGGTCTTATGATATATCGGGAGGCAGTGAATATCTTCCTCCTTTATGTAAAGTTAGCCCACTTTTATATCCAGCCTGATGCTTATCTCATGCACAGTAAAGTAAATAGAGGAGCAAATGAGTGATCTGGCTTTTCCTCTTTTTTTTTTATCTTTTTGTAACTGTTGGATCATCTCTCTTGCAGTCAACCTTTGTTCGGTGGTTTTAAGGTCCTTCAGTAAATTAGCTTTCTGCAATAAACATGCTTTGGTTATCCGTGATCTGTTTACTGTTTTATGTGAAAAATCTTCAGTTTATGTTCTACTCATAGTAATGGGAAGTTAGTATCTCATTTATATCTTTTCTTGCTAGCGAGGCACCTTTTCGTTGTTGAAATTATTTGTTCATTTATCTCCACTTGATGCTTGTTTCATATTATAGTTTTATGGACCCACTCTCTGTGTTAGATTCAAAGAGTGAAGTGGTAGCATGTGGCGTGGTATATGCAGCAGCTCGTGGATTCAGGTACCACTCCTGAAAATCCACCATGGTGGTTAGTCTTTGGTCTGGGTCTCTCTGGCATGCAAGGGTTTGCAGAGTCCTGCAGCGCATCTCTACAGTCTTCCGAAAGCACAA